>NC_088864.1:33031825-33054325 GCF_032884065.1 Artemia franciscana | reverse complement strand
TTTGGGAAAAAATGAGCGTGGGAGGGGGCCTAGATGCCCTCCAAATTTTTTGGTCACTTAAAAAGGGCACTAGAACTTTTCATTTCCGTTAGAATGAGCACTCTTGCGACATTCTAGGACCACTTGGTCGATACGATGACCCCTGGGGAAAATAAACAAAAAAAAACAAAAAAACAAAACAAACAAACAAATAAACACGCACCCGTGATTTGTCTTCTGGCAAAAAATACAAAATTCCATATTTTTGTAGATTGGAGCTTGAAACTTCTACAGTAGGGTTCTCTGATACGCTGAATCTGATGGTGTGATTTTCGTTAAGATTCTATGACTTTTAGGGGGTGTTTCTCCCTATTTTCTTAAATAAGGCAAATTTTCTCAGGCTCGTAACTTTTGATGGGTAAGACTAAACTTGATGAAACTTATATATTTAAAATCAGCATTAAAATGCAATTCTTTTGGTGTAGCTATTGATATCAAAATTCAATTTTTTTAGAGTTTTGGTTACTATTGAGCTGTGTCGCTCCTTACTACAGTTCGTTACCACGAACTGTTTGATTTGCTTCCAAACATATAAGATTCGTCAAGTTTAAAGTTGCTTGTCAAGAGGTGCACGCTGAGAAAATTCATCAGATTAAAAAAAAAGTTAAAATTACAACAAAAGGCAAATGATCTTGATCAAAGTTACTTCATCGAATTCAGTATATCAGAATATTCAATTGTCGAGCCTTTAAGCTCTTATCTAAAAAAAAAGAGATGTAGAATTTTGTAAAATTTTTTGAAGGAAGATGCATGTTTATGCGTTTTTACCAAGGTATATTATATTGAATCAATAGCCATAGAGCATTAGAAAAAAGGCTCATTCAAACGGCAGTTATAAGCTATAGTGCCCATTTAAGCAACCAAAAATACTTTTCCGTAGCAAAGTCGCGTTCTCTGCTATTTTGTGGTGCAAAAACACAATTTGGACCCAAGAGGGCCAAATTGCCATTGTTTGAAAATTTTGTGATAGCCAATCGATTTAAAATTATAAAAAAAACAATGTATTTCAGAGACAGTAATGCCATTCAGTGTTGCATAAGTTCTCAAAGGATGACGTAGTCAACTGTGTGCATAGTTTTAAAAGCAACCAGAAATTTAATTTTGAAAAGAAAGTAAAGAGAAACGTTAAAATCTAAAACAAACATAAATTCTACTGTAGATGGCGAAACTGTCCCCTCCTCAAACACCTACTCTTTACGCCAAAGTTTAACCTTTTTTGCCCAATTCTTTAAGTACAACTGTTCTAACACAACGTATGTTGAATTTGAACATGGAACAAGAAGTATTTGTAAAGCACTATTTAACTTTAGCATAAAGCGCGGAGAGTTGGGATGAGACACCGCCCTTGTAAACGGTGTAATTTATGTTGGTTTGAAATTCAATATTACTCCTTATTTTTTTTTTTTTTTTTAATTGTTTTTTATTCAATTTCATTAAAAAGAAAACACTCCCTAAACTATCTCTGAGCGATTTTACAAAGGACAGTTTTACGATCCCTACTTCTACTCCAAGTAAAACTAGTTTTACCGCGATTGATCCCAGCATGACTACTTCTACCACATTTCCTCTATTCATCAACTTTTGTAACACTTGTTGCTACTGTATTTATGAATACCATGTACATCACAACACAAACATAGAGTAAAGAAAAAACAAATAAATCTCCTAAAACTAAGGAGAAAATTTAGAACTCTTACAAGGAAAGCTTCAAGAAATCAACAAGAAATAGACCTAACTTGTTGAGATTTTGACACACAAAAACACAGGCAATAAATAGTACACCTGTTTTGAACATATATTTCGTTTCCTGTTCCAAATTAAATGAAAAAATAAGATTCTTTCAAACGAAAGCAAAGGGCATTAAGAACAGCAATTATTCAACATATAAAGGGGACATAAAGGGCACCACCCTCTCCTCAACACCTCAGTTTTTACACTAACGTTTTATAGCACTTGAAAAATTATACTTTTTTAAATTCATCGACCCTAGTGTTCGTTCTTAGATCATAGGCAGGGCAATAGCGCTTCCTAAGTAAAGAGCGGTGTAGACACAACGTATTATTATTATTTTTCCTGACCAAGCCACTTCATATAGAAGGAGTTGTCGTAGAAACTTCGAAAAGGGCTATTTCGATTGGAAACGAAAAGTTGTAGTGCCCTTTTTACGAGTCAAAAGCAATTTGAGGGCAACCGGTCTCCCCTCCTCGCCTAATATTTCTCCAGGTACTTTTTCAATCAAAATTTTGAGATGGAATTTTTGTTTGGTAGAGTTGAAAGGTCCAGTAATTATGTCGTAGGGGATAACAACCTCTCCACGAAGCTCTCAGGGCAAAGGCTGTAAGTTATACTAGTTACCCATAACATGTAACATTCTTATAGAATGTGAGGTTGTAGCTTTGGAGGCAGCTCATTCGATTGAAAGTCAGAAGTTCTACTGCCCTTTTGAAGAGTCGAAAGTGATCGGAGGGTAACTAAACCCTCACCCCGCATCCTCTTTTCCTCAACTGAATCCGACTGAAATTTTAAGATATGCACTTTGTTCTAAATAATCTAAAGATTGTATAACAAGGCCTTTTGGCTGGGTACAACACCCCAGAACCTGAGGACAAGGGTTGTAAATTATGCCCCGGGGCAAATAGGGTTCTTAAGGAGGGGGTGTTCGTATAAACTTTAAATGAGGCTCATTTGTTTCGAAGTGGAAAGTTCTAGCTCCCTTTAAGAATCAGGAGTAATAAGAGGGCAACTAGCCCTACCCCCTTCTCCCCGACACCCTCTTTTCCCTAAACGCATTAGACGAAAACTGTGAAATAGAATATTGTTCAAGATAGTCCAAAGATGAAAAATTGAAATAAATCCCCAGGGGCAAGTGTTATAAGTTATGCCCTTGAGGCATTTAAGGTTCATATAGAATAGATTGCTATAGATGCTTCGGAAGGGGATCATTTGATTGGAAAATAAACTTTCTAGTGCCTTTTTGGAATCAAAAGTGATTGGAGGGCAACCAGCCTTACCCCTGCCCCCACACCCAGCATTTCTGAGAACACATCCAATCGAAATTTTTAGACAACTATTTTGTTCAGTATTTTTGAAAGGTCCAGGCACCAGGTCTTAGGGGATATCCACCCCCCAAAGCCCTCAGGGCAAGGGCTGTAAGTTAGACAATTCGTCCATTGTTTATATACGGCATATTTTACGGAGAAAAGTGGGCTTGTTTGACCTTTACTTTCTAAATAGACGAAGGGCGTTAAAGTGAGCCTTTCAAAAAATTTCAAGGGGAGAGTTGAAATAAATTAATACAATTTATTTGCCCAAGGATTGTCAAAAGGTCGTAACTCAGGAATGAAAGAGTGTATAAATTTGGAACTTTCAGGAAACGATAAGGAAAAGATGATCAATTGACTAAAAAGGCAGTATTTGTATGCTACTACTACTACTACAATAGCTACCATTCTACTGCTATCGCTACTACTACTATTACCTCTACTACCCCTACTACTACTACTACTACTGCTACTACTGCTACTACTAGCCTACTACAACTAATGTCACCACTACTACCGCTAAAAATACTGCTTTGGTAGCAAGTACTACCAAGGCTGAGGATATTGATATAAACATCTGAGGTGATGTTGAAGGGAAAGTTGAACTAAACAAATGCATTTTATGTGCAAAGGCTACATATTCCTGGTACAGGCATACCAGCAATATTTTTGGAACAACTTATCATATCAAGATTAAACTTCTAAGCACTATGTGGGAAATGTTCAACTGACCAAATGGCAATTTGTCCCACTAGAATGGTTAAGGTCTTACCTCTCAGGGAGCTTTCAGCATGTTTCGACTAATGATACTTCTTCTTCTTCTTTGCTTAATTCGAAAGGTGTCCCACAAAGTTGTGTGTTTGGACTAGTCTAGTTTTTTTTTAATTTATATTAACGATCTTTTTTATTGTCTTCATTCCCATATGTATCTTGTTCTTTTTGCTTATGACAGTAACTTTTTAATTGCTTCATTGGAAATGCTATCTGCCACTTCCATAGCTCAAGGTCTTCTTGATAAAGTAAAGGATTGGTGCTGGTCAAATAATATCGCTCTCAATCGCCGGAAGGATGCCATTGTACGTTTCAGGACCCCTTATCGTATAAAAGACGTACAGAAGACAATTATCCTGACTTATGATAACAATATTATACCGCAGGCTACTACAGTAAAACTTCTTGGGGTGTATCTTGACTATTTTCTTTCTTTTTAATCCCATATAACTCACATCCCTACCCTCATCCTTCGCCAGTCTTCAATGTTGCACCGGGTTCACTCATTTCTTCCCCCAGATGCTTTCTCTTTATATGCGTTTATTTTCCCTTGTCTTTCTTATTGCTGCTCTGCCTGGGATAGTACTAACAAATCTATACTTTGCTCACTTCAAAGAGCCGAAAATGGGCAGTAAAGGCTTCTTTTCTTCTCCCTTGGCTATACCCTTCCTCTAATCTTTATAATGATACGGGAATAGATTCGCTGGATCGTATTGTGGTTAGAAGTAATCTTTATTTGGTATATGCTGCTTTTCACTGTCTCTGCAAGTACATTTCCACTGTCTCTCCAGCAGTTTTTCTCATGGACAGGCTCAGGTAGGTACTCTTCTCCTTCGCGTAGTTCCTCTCCCAGATTTACTTTACCTAAGCGATCATAAAGCAGCTCAGAGGTCTCCTGTTTATCATCCATTCTACTCTGGAGTTCCATTCCTTCTGATACCCGTCTATCTCTCTCTGCACTGGTAGTTTGTGGGCTGGTCTTTCAAGTCCAGTAATTTTTCTCCCTCGTTCTTTTTTTATTATTATTGTTTTTTTGAATTTTACCCCAATTTGTGTGTATCTTTCCCCTTATTTTAAAATCATTCTCAGAAACCTTCCTATTTGTTTTAAGTCTTTTTCCTATTCCATTGTTTTATTATTGTTTGTATTTTAGTGTAATATAAAATCCAGTGTTTTGTTATTGTGTCATGTGGCTCGCTACAAACCAAGATTCTTTGACCAAGTATTTATTTTGTGTTTGCAATTGTTTTTTTTATATTAATAAATGATTTATTCATTGGTTGTACCTGTTACTATTGCTATTAATACTGCCGGTATTACTGCTTCTACTACTGCTGGGGCAATTCCATTACTGCTACTACTGTTCCTACTACTACCACTACTGCTATGATACTATGACTATTAATGTTATGCGTATGAAGGTGAAAATTTGATAGAATATTGAAGCGGAATTCGAAATAAATTGACACTTATGTCCATGCAGATTGTCAAACTGACGTATCTCAAAAATAGACTTGAGGATTCATTGGGGACTTTCAGACAAGGCGTAAAGGAGAACAATTTACCAAAATGTAATATTTGCATTTTACTACTAACATTAATATTACTGCAAATTCTACTGCTACCACTATAGCAACTACTACTGCTAACACTACTACTGCCACTATACAACTGCTTCAGTTGCAACTACTTGTAAGGCAAAGGGTATTATGATGAAAAGGGTGTCAAAAGGGGGTCGTAAGAGCGCTTCAGCAATATTTTTGGATCGGCTTACCGTATCAGGATGAAATTTTCGGGGTATCATGAGATGGATGTTCAACTGACCAAAGGGCAACATGTATATGCTACTGCTGTTATTAATATTTCTGCTACCACTGTTATTACTACTGTTACTAATACAACACTACTACTGCAACTAGGTGAAAATTTGAGGCATGAAGGTTAAAATTTGATAGAATATTGAGGGATATTTGAACTAAATCAGAAGACACTATGTGCAAGCAGTTTATCAACAGGGCAAATCTCAAAAATGGATCTGGGTATAAAATTTTAACGATTAGATAATACTTAAAGCGAGAATCAATTGACCAAAAGGCAATAAGCGCACGCTACTACTAATATTACTACCACTGCTACATTTACCACTCCTACTAGTATTTCTGTTGCAACTACATGTAAGGCTAAGAGCATTAAGATGAAAACTTTACGCAGTACATGAATATAAAGGTTATCAAAAGGACATATCAGCACTGTCATATTACTACTACTACTGCGACCACTAATACTGTTACTAGCATTACTACTGCAACTACTTCTACTCCTAATAAAAGGTTACTGCAATTTATTCTGCTGCTACTACTACTACTGTTATTACTATTACTGCTAGTACTAATACTACTGCTTCTATAGCTAAAGTTATTAAGGTGTAAATTTTGGAAAATATTGAAACAATTAAGGAAAAATTGTACCTGCTAACCTAAAGGAAGAATTTGTATGTTTCCGAGGTGGTTTTATCAAACCTAAGGTGACGCCAGGACATCAAGAAGAGGCTCACATGACAATCAATATATACAAGCCTTCCGTGAAACCGTCCCGGGGCCAGGCCTCAAAATCAGCTTCATAGTTTTTTGTTTATTTTTTCATCTGGCATATTGACATTTCTGGTCTCAAAAATGAACTAAATTTAAATTTAATTCAAAAATTTAAATTTTTTCCAGGGTAGTTCTATAGAGCTTATGGTAACGTCACGACCTCAAGAAGAGGCTGCGGTTACAACACAAACGACAATAAGAATCAATATATACAAGTTTGCTGCGTAGCCGTGTCGGACCTGGCGGCACTGCAATAGAAGAAGTCTAAAGTAGAAGCTGATAAAACCATATCAAGCACCAGAAGATGTAGAGATTTGGACAACAGTAGCGAAAACAACCAGTAACTGAATTACAAAGACGTAATTTTACAAACACTCTATTTCTAATGTAAGGTTTATTTGCTAAAACCAAGCACAAATAACGTGACATGATTTAACTTTTATTAGTTATAAAAGATAAGTTATTTAAACAGCGAAACGGAACTTTTGTCCAAAGGCCCAGACTATAAAATATGACAAGACGTATCCAAAAATTCAAAGCAAGGGTCATGGAGAAAATGTTTAAGAGGTTGCTTCAAGAGAATGAAGCAAAAATAAATGTGACTAGAAAACAATTGAAAGTAAGAATCCCGACAGCTAAAGCAAAAGGCGTGGAACAAACGACAGTGATAGTCACAGTGAAATTCAAACGAAAATTTTGAACAGTGATCTGTGGCTAGAAACTGGAAAAGACATTTTTCGTTATCTATGAATGATCTGACCTTTTGAAATGAATCCAACAAAAGGAGAATAAAAGAATAAACTTGAGTATCTATTCTCCTCTTGTTAGATTCACTTCGGAAGATAATTTTTTTTATGAGCACTGAGAACGACTAAGTGGAAGTCCTTGTCAAAATATCTGCTTTTTTTTCGTTTTCACATTTTGCCACTGACTGACTAAATTCTCGTTTCCTTACCTATTTTATTTTTCATTTATTCTATCATTTGCTTTTTTGGTTTCATATATATATATATATATATATATATATATATATATATATATATTTACAATATATATATATATATATATATATTTATATATATATATATATATTATATATATATATATTATATATATATATATATATATATATATATATATATATATATATATATATTATATACATATATATATATATATATATATATATATATATATATATATATATATATATATATATATCACCTTTTTTAATTTTTCTTAGTTTTTTCTCCTTTTTTTATTTTATTTTTCTTCTTTATTTTTCCCGGAACGTGTCCCAGCAACAAGTGTGCAAGGTCCTATTTTTTAGCTGCGTAAAACTTGCGGATATACAACTGATATTTCCTCTGTTTTAATCAAGTAATTCCTCGACACGCATTCTTTTTTTACTTTCTCTTTCAGCCGAAAGCAAGGTTTCGCGTTGCTTTTGTAATACATCGATAAGCTCTCTTTTGGTAATTTCTCTCTGAGCCGCAAGCCTAAAACCCACCCATAAAGCAAAACGCATGCAAGGTGCTAAATTTTAACTGCGTAGAGCTTGTGGATATACAACATTCTTCGTAGTCCCATTGCCTGTGCATATAAATATATTGTCCGGCTTACGGACTCTAGAACATGCAACATATAGTTGTCCATGGGAAAAACAATCCGTATTAAGATCTATACCACATTTTTCTAATGATTGCTCTTGAGTTTTGTTGATGGTGATTGCAAAGGCTAATCGAATTGGGAATTGTAATCTTTAAATTGAAAAGGCAGATATGTTGGAATCATGGAAATGCGAGGAATGAGAACAGCCTCACCCTCGGAAGGCCCTGTCAAGATTGTTGCCTCTATTACGTTTTCCATTCCACTCTAAGTGTTTTCCAAGATTTCTGGTTTCCCCCTCCAACTCCCCCCAATGACACTGGATCTGGTCAGGATTTAAAATTAGAGTTCTAAAGCACAAGATCCTTCTAAATATCAAATTTCAATAAGATCTGATCACCCTTTCGTAAGTTAAAAATACCTAATTTTTTCTATTTTTTAGGAATTACTCCCCTCATCTCCATCAAAGAGAGCGGATCTGGTCTGGTTATGTCGATAACTTATCTCGAACTTCTGCTTATTCTTCCCACCAAGATTGATCCTGATCTCTCCCCTTTAAGCGTTTTCCAGGGTTTCCGGTCCCTCCCCCCTCCCAATGAGACCGGATCCAGTCAGAATTTAACATAAGAGATCTGGGTTACGAGGTCCATCTACATACGAAATTTCATTAAAATCCGATCACTTCTTCGTAAATTAAATATACCTTTTTTTATTCCCCCCCCCAAAGAGACCTTCCCCCCAACTCCTCCAAAGAGACCGGAACCGTTCCCGTTGTGTCAATCACGTACCTAGGAATTGTGATTGTTTTTCCCACAAAGTTTCATCCTGATCCCTCCGCTCTAAGCGTTTTCCAAGATTTTAGATTCCTCCCCCCCCCCAACTACCGGATCCGGTCGGGATTTAGAATAAGAGCTCTGAGACCCGATATCCTTCGAAACATCAAATTTCATTAAAATGCGATCACCCGTTCGTAAGTTAAAAATACCTCATTTTTTTATTTTTCCGATTTAACCGTCCCCCACCCCACCCCCCAGATGGTCAGATCGGGAAACGACAATGTCTAATTTAATCTAATCTGGTCCCTGATACACCTGCCAAGTTTGATCATCCTAACTTCTCTAGAAGTACCTATAGTAGCAAAACCGGGACAGACAGACAGACAGACTGACAAACAGACCGAAAGACCGACCGACAGAGTTTGCAATCGCTATATGTCACTTGGTAGATATCAGGTGCCATAAAAACACTATTTTTTTCAACTGAAAGTAAGGAGCATCATTAAAACTCAAAACGAAGAGAAATTATTAAATCTTCTCAATACCTCGCTCTTTATGCTAAATTTAGATTTTTTGTTCCAGTTATTTAAGAATGACTATTGGATCACAAAGGCCGTTTAATTAGAATAATAAGCTCTTTCGACACTTCTAAGGAACTTTAGTGTAAAGAACGAGGTATTTCTGTTCGTTTTAAGTTTTAATATTTCTCCTTAGTTTCAGCTGAAAAATCTTGTGTTTTTATTTAATTTCTGATCCTCTTTTAAATAATAATGGAAAATCTGGCTCCCCTCCACGGAAAATTTCCGACCCCCCACAAAATTTTCCTCAATGGAAAGATCCTTCCACGTAAACCAGCGCCTCCTCCAGAAAAATCCCCCTGAAAATATCTGTATATCTCTCAGTAACCAAGACCATGTGTAAAGAACGGGCAGTTTGTAGCTTGCAACCCTTCCCCGGGGCATTGTGGGGGATCAAGCCGTCCTCAAAGACAAAGTTTTTAGATTTTTCCACTATACTGAAGAAAATGGCTATCTCAGAATTTGGTCAGGCGATTTTGGGGGCAAATGAGCATGGGAGGGGGGGGGGCTAGCTGCTCTCAAATAATTTTGATAATCTAAAAGGGGCATTTGAAATTTTGTTTCAGATCAAATGAGCCCTCTCATGATCTTCTACGATCAGCGGCTCGATACGATCACTCCAAGGAAAAAAACAACAACAAATAAACACGCATCCGTGATCTTTCTTCCGGCAAAAAATGTAAAATTCCACGTTTTTCTATATAGGAGCTTGAAACCTCTTCAGTAGGGTTCTGTGGTATTTTGAATATGATGGTGTCTTTTCCGTTAAGACCACCTGAGGTTTTGGGGTGTGTCCTCCCCTTTTCAAAAATTGGGCGCATTTTCTCAGGCTCGTAATTTTTGATGGGTAACATTAAATTGATGACACTTACACATTTTAAATAGGCATAAAAATTTTGATTCCTTTAATGTATCTATTGTTATCAAGACTCCGTTGCTTAGTATTTTGGCTACTATTGAGTAGCATCGCTCCCTACTTACTGTTTGTTACCACGAACTGTTTGATAAATTATAATCACCGTAGCTTGAATATATATTTCTCTACGCCAAAGGTGAAATCGATGGCTTTGATTTTAGCAAAGATAATCAATCATAATTCAAGAACAAATCACATTTGATCGTACACGCGTTAGACTTTACAGACTGACAGACTTCAAGAGGGATACAAAAAAAATATCGCGTTCTCCAACAAACCGCAATTTGTCATCCCCGTAAGCATATTGAAAACAATATTTTGAACAAAATGGTTATCTATGAACTCCGATTGGATGTATTGGGGGCTATGGAGAGGCAAGTAAAAAGACCAGGAGAGAAAGTTGGATGCAGTCGAATCACATTCAATTCTGGGAAAGGACACGAAACAAACCTAAAAATCTTGTGTTTTTATTTAATTTCTGATCCTCTTTTAAATAATAATGGAAAATCTGGCTCCCCTCCACGGAAAATTTCCGACCCCCCACAAAATTTTCCTCAATGGAAAGATCCTTCCACGTAAACCAGCGCCTCCTCCAGAAAAATCCCCCTGAAAATATCTGTATATTTCTCAGTAACCAAGACCATGTGTAAAGAACGGGCAGTTTGTAGCTTGCAACCCTTCCCCGGGGCACTGTGGGGGATCAAGCCGTCCTCAAAGACAAAGTTTTTAGATTTTTCCACTATACTGAAGAAAATGGCTATCTCAGAATTTGGTCAGGCGATTTTGGGGGCAAATGAGCATGGGAGGGGGGGGGCTAGCTGCTCTCAAATAATTTTGATAATCTAAAAGGGGCATTTGAAATTTTGTTTCAGATCAAATGAGCCCTCTCATGATCTTCTACGATCAGCGGCTCGATACGATCACTCTAAGGAAAAAAACAACAACAAATAAACACGCATCCGTGATCTTTCTTCCGGCAAAAAATGTAAAATTCCACGTTTTTCTATATAGGAGCTTGAAACCTCTTCAGTAGGGTTCTGTGGTATTTTGAATACGATGGTGTCTTTTCCGTTAAGACCACCTGAGGTTTTGGGGTGTGTCCTCCCCTTTTCAAAAATTGGGCGCATTTTCTCAGGCTCGTAATTTTTGATGGGTAACATTAAATTGATGACACTTACACATTTTAAATAAGCATAAAAATTTTGATTCCTTTAATGTATCTATTGTTATCAAGACTCCGTTGCTTAGTATTTTGGCTACTATTGAGTAGCATCGCTCCCTACTTACTGTTTGTTACCACGAACTGTTTGATAAATTATAATCACCGTAGCTTGAATATATATTTCTCTACGCCAAAGGTGAAATCGATGGCTTTGATTTTAGCAAAGATAATCAATCATAATTCAAGAACAAATCACATTTGATCGTACACGCGTTAGACTTTACAGACTGACAGACTTCAAGAGGGATACAAAAAAAATATCGCGTTCTCCAACAAACCGCAATTTGTCATCCCCGTAAGCATATTGAAAACAATATTTTGAACAAAATGGTTATCTATGAACTCCGATTGGATGTATTGGGGGCTATGGAGAGGCAAGTAAAAAAGACCAGGAGAGAAAGTTGGATGCAGTCGAATCACATTCAATTCTGGGAAAGGACACGAAAAAAACCTAAAAATCTTGTGTTTTTATTTAATTTCTGATCCTCTTTTAAATAATAATGGAAAATCTGGCTCCCCTCCACGGAAAATTTCCGACCCCCCACAAAATTTTCCTCAATGGAAAGATCCTTCCACGTAAACCAGCGCCTCCTCCAGAAAAATCCCCCTGAAAATATCTGTATATTTCTCAGTAACCAAGACCATGTGTAAAGAACGGGCAGTTTGTAGCTTGCAACCCTTCCCCGGGGCATTGTGGGGGATCAAGCCGTCCTCAAAGACAAAGTTTTTAGATTTTTCCACTATACTGAAGAAAATGGCTATCTCAGAATTTGGTCAGGCGATTTTGGGGGCAAATGAGCATGGGAGGGGGGGCTAGCTGCTCTCAAATAATTTTGATAATCTAAAAGGGGCATTTGAAATTTTGTTTCAGATCAAATGAGCCCTCTCATGATCTTCTACGATCAGCGGCTCGATACGATCACTCTAAGGAAAAAAACAACAACAAATAAACACGCATCCGTGATCTTTCTTCCGGCAAAAAATGTAAAATTCCACGTTTTTCTATATAGGAGCTTGAAACCTCTTCAGTAGGGTTCTGTGGTATTTTGAATATGATGGTGTCTTTTCCGTTAAGACCACCTGAGGTTTTGGGGTGTGTCCTCCCCTTTTCAAAAATTGGGCGCATTTTCTCAGGCTCGTAATTTTTGATGGGTAACATTAAATTGATGACACTTACACATTTTAAATAAGCATAAAAATTTTGATTCCTTTAATGTATCTATTGTTATCAAGACTCCGTTGCTTAGAATTTTGGCTACTATTGAGTAGCATCGCTCCCTACTTACTGTTTGTAACCACGAACTGTTTGATAAATTATAATCACCGTAGCTTGAATATATATTTCTCTACGCCAAAGGTGAAATCGATGGCTTTGATTTTAGCAAAGATAATCAATCATAATTCAAGAACAAATCACATTTGATCGTACACGCGTTAGACTTTACAGACTGACAGACTTCAAGAGGGATACAAAAAAAATATCGCGTTCTCCAACAAACCGCAATTTGTCATCCCCGTAAGCATATTGAAAACAATATTTTGAACAAAATGGTTATCTATGAACTCCGATTGGATGTATTGGGGGCTATGGAGAGGCAAGTAAAAAAGACCAGGAGAGAAAGTTGGATGCAGTCGAATCACATTCGATTCTGGGAAAGGACACGAAAAAAACCTTAAGTTTTCAAGCAAAGAGCCTTTTCCTAAGCTCCAACAACCACCCCTTCCAAACAATGTTGCCGGGGAAAAAAGAAGAAACAATAAATATACTGAAGGGGAAGGGTTCTTTACTAAGGCAAATCTACAGGGCTGCCTCCACTAACATAATATAAACTTTGAAAAATTTCTTTGTTACACGTTTTAATAATGAAAAGGCTTATTTATTCGCCTTTCCTGAAAATAATTAAATTTTTGCTTCAAATTTGAAACGAATTCATTAAACAAAACACTTGTATTTACAAGCAGACAATGTTTTCCTCCTTTAAAATTCACTCAGGGAAGCAGTGGTAAGATCTTAGCAAAAAAAGAGCGGGGTTTGAGGGGATATGAACTCTCCACATATACAGGATATAATACTTTAATTATTTTAATGTTCTTCTTTGCTGTGATTTGAAAAACATTTGTAATACCAAACAATTTTTTCTATTTCTAAGCTTTAGATTTTCTATTTACCTTTCACATATACATTTTTCTGTTTTAAATTTAATTACTGACGTCTTTCATTTTTCGTGCAGCAGTAAAAATATATTTCTTCTTATAATATATATATATATATATATATATATATATATATATATATATATATATATATATATATATATATATATATATATATATATATATATATGCTTCAACTGTTTTGAAAAGCAGTCATAAATAAAACACTTGTAGTTACAAGCAGACGTGTAGTTACAGAAGGTTTTCCTGCAATCAGGGATGCAGTGGTCAGATCTTAGCAAAAAAAGAAGGGGTTTGAGGGGATGGGAACCCTCCACATAAACAAGATAAATTACTTTTTATTATTTTAATGTCCCTCTCTACTGCGATTTGAAAAATCTTTGTAATATCAAACAATTTTTTCTATTTCTAAGCTTTATATTTTCTATTTACTTTTCACATATAAATTTTCTATTTTAAATTTAATTACCGACGTCCTTCATTTTTCGTGCAACATTAAAAATGTATTTCTTCTTAAACTGGCTAAGGTGTCGCAAAATCCATCTTCTCTATAAGCTTGTTTATTCAACTTTCATATTTTTATACATTTTAAATGTATAAATGTAGAATTGAATTAATTTTAAATTGTGAAAACTGATAGTTAATTACTTTTACAAGACAATATCAATCGAAATCAGCGATAAAAGATTTTGGCACCCCTTTGTCTTTAGTTTTGTTTGTCCTCATGGATGATATCTTTTGTTTGACATTGTGAAATGACATAACCATGGCACTTGTGTATACAGAAACGCCAGACTTTTCCGTAAGGGCATATTGCAATAACAATCAGCTTTCCCACATTATCAAGGGCAAAATATCCGTCGGACATTTTTTGTGTAACTTGCAAGCACAAGAACAAAGATTAAACTACAAATCGTCTGTTTTAAGAAAGTTAAAAGAGCATTTCAGGTTATTAAAAGTGAGGATGCCCCCTGAAAACCAAGAAAATGATAACCTTCAAATTAATTTTGGATATTTCAGACCTACCCCCATCCAAACCCTGATAAACATTTCAAGGGGTGCACTTTTTCAGGGGTAGTTTAATCCTTGTTATATGTATATTAATCTAGAACGAAAAACACGGGTAGAAGGGGGTTGAGGTCACTGTCCGATTTAATAGTCTTGGACCCTACAGCTATAACGCAATATCGAGCCATAATTACAGGGCTACACTTGCAAATAGAATAGAATAGAATATGATTTATTGGCTAAAATAGCACACAAGCTAGCATAAGCACGTCAGAACAATTATAATTACAATGATAAAATAAATGTTAAGGGATAAACATAGCTACAAAGTTAAATCAATTATTAAAATGCGAAACAAAATAGGGAACGAAAGAGTTTTTGTACCTCATTGTCAACATTTGGGGACACAAGTCAAGTTGAGTATTTGGAGCTCTACGAGCATTGAGTCTTGTATTGGGAAGGATTGGGGGGTCTCTTTGAAGGGGGGAAGAAGACGTCGATGATAGTCAGAACTAAGGCACTTGTGCCCGAAGTTCATGGTAAGGAAGTGATGTCGTGATTCCAATGTAGTGAGTTCAAGTCTAGCCAAACCTTCATCATAAGTAGTATAGGACGTCCCCAGTATAATTTTTATAGCTCTTTTTTGAATGCTTTCAATTTTAGGACATTGGGATTTGGTCAGTCCAGGGTGCCAGACAGGGCAAGCATATTCAAGACAAGGTCTTATATAAGAACAATAAATTATTTTAAGGTTCTGGATTGATATGGAGAACCGTTTAAGAAGGGAGAAAGATCTAAGGAGAAAACCACCTGTTTTAAATAAGTGAAAAGAGTGGAGATTTCCATTTAAGGTCATTGTCCAAGTGCACACCAAGTAGCTTAACCATGTTTAAATTTGGGATGCAAAGGTAATTATTGATGGGGGGTATATTTTTTAAAAAGGAGAATAGCATTTATTTAGTCCCTTGGGGTGCTCCACAGGAAATTGAGGTAAAACCTGATGAATCTCCGTTAGGGAGGACTACACATTGCTCACGACCAGATAAAAAACTAGCTACTATACGTAAAACAAAATCTCTGACACCTAAAGCCTTTGCATTATCAGTAACTGTCTGATGATCCAAGTTGTCAAAGGCTTTACTAATATCAGCAAAAACAGCCTCAGCGTAGGAACTACTTAACTCAAGATGTTTGAAAACAGTGTCAAGTATATAACATAAACAATGGGTGGTGCTATGATTCGGTCTAAAGCCAAACTGATTTGGGTTAATTTTATCTTGAATATCATCAAAGAGGAAATTGTAAATAAAACTTTCAAAAATTTTAGAGAAAATAGAGGTTTTTGATATTGGTCTTAAGTCAGAGGGGACTCTTGGGGTCTTGTTTTTCGGTATAGGTGATATAATAGCTCGTTTAAAACACACTGGAAAAATACCATCTACAAAACATTGGTTAAAAATTGCAGTTAGAGGTACACTTAAATAATGGGCACATTTCACAATCAATTTGGTAGGGATATCACCTGGGTAAACTGACTTATTTGTATCAAGATTTTCGAGTTTAAGCTAGGTCTGATGTATTCCAATCACAGGAATGTCACTCACTGCACTGTTGGCCGGCATATTTTGGAGTGGCGGGTGAGTTTTACAAGTTGAAGTAAAATAATCGTTTATGATGTCTGCACTCACTGGGTTGCCATTACTATCCAGTAAGAGAAACTTAGAAGAGACCTTTCCCATGAGATCTTGGATACATTTGTGGAAATTCTTAGGGTTAGAATACAGTAACTTATTGAGCACGTGAGCACCATGCTCTTTTCTTGCTTTACGAATTTCACTAATAACAATGTTTCGAAGTTTTCGAGATTCCTGGAAAAATCCTTCCTTAAAGAGTCTATCACGTTCATTTATTAGGCACAAATTTTTTTATTTATCCATGGTTTACAATTGGATTTGTAATTGAATTTTTTCACTGGGAAGGTGTCACAGTATAACTGGAAAAGTTCAGCTGAAAACTTAGAAGCCATTTCATCACCATTGGTAAGACATAGGATATTGGCCCAGGATTTGGAGCTAAGTTTTACTTTGAAATGGGCAATCTTCTCGTCAGTAATGGGTCTATATGAATAACTGATCAATGGTTTAGGGGGAAAGGATGATAAAGGGGTCCAAAAGATGCATAGATGGTCACTTGCCCCTAAGGGAGGGGCTATTTTCGGGGCACAGTAGTAATCTTCAATGTTGGTAAAAAATCAAGTCTAGGGTTTTATCACTGCGTGTAGGTGACTTGACTACCTGGTCAAGACTAAGAGCAGCGCTAAGCCACTTTTGTTCTAGCTCATTAAAATCACCATATAATGTAATTGCAGCATAGGGGTACTTGTGGCGAATCCTGTCAGTATAAAGTTGCAGATATGCCGTCAGCTCCTTCTTAAATCCACTACGGGGAGGGTAATAAATAATACAAAAAATCATGCAAGATACGTCTTTTGGGAGGTTTTTGGGTCTGGTCCAGAGCCATAAAACTTCAGTTTCGGAGTTGTTCTCTATTTCAGAAAATGATAGAATCCGATTTGGGAGGTTTGATTTCCGAAATGGAAATCAAACTCTAGAAAAAAGTAATTCACGAATAGAAAAATTATTCACGAGTCGTAAATGGAAAATCTGAAGTCTCAGCTCACTAATATTCATGCAAAAACATATATAAAATGAGCACAACTTTCAAATATATATACTGAATTACATTTATTAAAATGCAGGAATATCTGCGTTCGCTTCGGCCGTCCCTCCCACCGCTGTTTAAAATGGCTGAAAAATGGTTTAAGTAAAACTCTCGTTTTCAAAAGATAATTTCGCAAGAAGGAAAAATGTGGATTGAAATTCAACTTTCATCTGGCTAACTCGTGTCATTGAAATATAATCAATGCGAAAAGCAAGTTGTATTTGGACTTCTCATAAAACTGAATAGAACACGAAAAGCATGCACCTCCAACATATAAGAAATGATGGTAGAAAATGCAGAGGAGGAAAGAGAGGCCCGTAGGGAGGCAAATTAAAAACATTACCAGAATTTTGCAAAAATAATTGACAGACTAAAAGAAACTCTTTGGAAAAATTCGGAAAGTGATGTTTCATCACAAGCAACTTATATACTATCGGGTGGCCAGAATAATTTGTCTAAGTATCGATTGTGAGGAAATAAGACGTATCAAACATTGAATTCCAAGACAGAAACATGTGACTTCGTTGACGAAGGGGAGGCGGGGTATTCTACTTTGAGCCAACCACGTATTGATATGCAAACCGGATTGTTTCAGACATGCCCTACTTTTACACCTCCAACGAGGCATTTTGCCGAAAGAGGATAAAGGCATGTTGTGTCCATCAACGCGCTGTTTTTTTTTTTGGGGGGGGCAGCACTCCCTTATCCTGAAAAAATCTAATTGCCTCTTTTTCATTCTTCGGCAAATCCCAAATTTGTACTTCAACATCCATAGTCAGACACTATTCTCTATCAATACAGATCGCAAACTAAATGAATTTCAGACATGGTCATAAGAACCAGGTCTACTTAGGTTACTTGTACTTGTACTCGGATCACGACACAAGCTAAGTACCTCTCCCTGGCGGGTGGAAGGGTCCATCTGCGACCATGTCTCCAGAATCTGCCAATTGGCTCGAGTCAGTTTTGATGGTGTTGAGTCAAGTTTTGGCTTGTCCTCTATGTCGTCAGGTGCTGGTTTGCAGCGTAGGCTTTGATTTTTAAAACTCTTTGTCAGTCTCCGGCAAACATTGCCGAACCGTGACAAGCGGCGGCGTCAAATGATAGTTGTGATGGCGTACTTCTGGTCACACCATTGGCGGATGATCGTATTTGGGATACGGTCACTGAGACGTAGCCCCAGTATACTCCTCAGGCATCTGTGTTCAAAACTGTTGAGGACGTGTGCCTCGATGCCTTTTAAGGGCCACGTCTTGCAGTCGTACAGTAAGACCGATTGGAATAGGGCATCGTAAATACGGATTTTTGTTTTTCGTTTGATTTTTTTCCGTTTCTATAGCGGATTCCAAAGCTGTGCAAAGACAGGGAAGTTGATGCAATGCGAGATGGATTTCCTTTCTACATCCACCGTTGATGTCGATGTACGATCCAAGATACTTGAATTTAATGACTACTTCAATCTTCCTTTGGTTAATGATTATAGGAGTAGAGTTCATATCCGGGGCATTAAACATAGCTTTAGTCTTGTCAATATTAATCTTGAGCCCAACTGGGGCAGCAACTTTGGAGACATTTAGAAGCATGTTCTGGGCTTCGCCAACGGATTCACCAAGAAGAGCAACATCATCAGCGTAATCCAGATTTATGGTGCTAAAATCAGAACTAGCCTTGACTCTTTCAAAGTTTAACATTGAAGTTTAGCATAATTAGGTTCTACTTAAATGAAGCACTTGATGTTGGCGGTATAATACATAAGTAAGGACGATAATTTATTTAGTTCTTCTGTAAAAATAGAGAGAAACAAAAGAGAGAGAAAAGGAGAAAAGCGGAATTAAAATTTACGAATTCAGTTCTCATTTAAGGATGATTATTTTGATATTCAAGCAAAAGCAAAGAAAAGTAAGAGAGAGAAAAGAAATTTAAAGTGGGACTAGAATAAAGAAAGACACTCAATTATGGCGGACACTGCAGTCTGCTTCACATTTAGTTATGATTTGAATTACGTCAGTGAAAAATTTTAAAAGAATAGAAAGTAAAACATGAATGCAAAAACGAGTTGTGATCTACAAAGTCAGGTTGTTATGGCGGAGAGCAAAATTTTCGGAGAATTACAAAGCGAGCTTAGGGGAAATGAAGAGGTCTTGGATCCATCGGGAACAACTAGAGATGATCAAAAGGTAGAATTGAATGGTTGACAACGGGTTTTAGAAAAGTCAGGAGATATTGAGTTTTGGGTGGGATTGGAAAAACTTGGGAAGGGATCTGGGATTGGTCCTGTCAGATCTAAGGGGTATTTGGTCTCTTTTGAGGGGGACTAGTTCCTTTGGAGAGCCATGAATGATAGCCAGTTATCTCAGCGAAAAACTTGTGGGCCAGTGTGGATCTTTTTACCGGGGATTTGCCTTTCTAATCTTGGGTCCCAGGGATATACTCTCTTCTATCACCAGTCACTTCATATTTAACCCAAACATTTATCCGGTAACCCTATTCACTGTTCTTACCCTTCATTGTAATAAACAATTAATTCCTCCGAACCTTATTCCTTGAGCTACGGATCTAAGTTTCATTTTCTGCTAGCATCTACGGTATTCTTCATGTGATTATTCTATGGGATGGGAGACCCAGAGGAAGCGCAATTACGTTTCTTCCAGATTTTTACCTGACTTCAATGTATCCCTATTATTTTTGCAGACCCTTGTATTTTTTGCCATGAAAAATTTAAAGTTACGCCATGTGGCAAGTCGTGTTTCAATTCAAACGTGAATTTATTTTCAGCGCTGGAGGTTATAAGGCTAGTTTAGCCAATCTCTTTTGACGTCTGGCATCGTCGTATATGTCAGAACTCAATTCTTAAGCTTCTTTTTTTAATGAAAGTTTTGTGTAAGAAAATTTCTGTTAATCGTACTGCAATTCTCTAATGAAGGTTGGCCCAAACCTATAATACTCTTTTTGGATGTTTCCCTTATGACCAGAAAATTGCTTAATGAGAATGGCACAATTATTTTCTGCTATCCTTGTGAACTTCAATTTGTCAAAATCTAAAACCTAATCCTCTTGTCCATACAATTCAAAGCCCTTGTTGTTTTGCAGTGGACACCTGTTGGCTGGCGACAGATATTGAGCCTTACAGACAGAAGACAGAAGGGTAGATGATATTTTGAAGTTGACATTTAGTGTTTTGTGACATAAAAGTTGAGCAGCGAGGTGCGTGGATGGCCATTTAACTAACGAGGGAAATATTTGAGCCCGGGCTCCTTTTTTTATCAGATAAATTCCCGTTTTCCTTTTTACATAGATTTACTTCAGTATAATTTTACTTACTAAGTAAGCTTTCGTTGTCAAGGGTATAATTTAACAAAAGGGAGAAAGTTAGTTTGAGATATTATTTTGTTTTGGCTGACTCACTCCATTGAACAATAATTTATGCAAAAAGACAGTTTGATTTGGACTTCTCGTACATTTGATTGGCCCACTTTCCCACTGGGTAACGCTAAGGTTACCTTTCTTTTTATGTGTTACCATATTTCTAATTTAGTTCCTGTTTAAAATCTAGATACATATATTAGAGTTGACACTGGGAAAAAAAGTGAGTTATTGGCAATGACTGCATTAGATTATTTTTTCCAGAACACTTGTGGGGTTAGGAAAAATAGTATTGACAATTATTGTCAGTGTAGTATCGACCAGAGGAACCGTCTCCCTCCGAGGATATATTTGTTAGAGGTGACACAGGTCTAGGCACCTCGGGCCAAATAGTGTGACCCTTACTCTCCCATAGATAGTACACTGGTCATACCCACACTGGTTGTGAAATCATTGTTGAAAAGATCTTAGAACCCTTTGGACCACTCAATGGCGCTACTGTACTTTAGCGGCACCATTTTTGGAGGCACTAGTGGCGCTAGATCACGAATACTGAATCTATGTCCTCCTTGTAATTCTCAACTTATGTCGTAAGCTTCGACAGGGAAACGCTCTTGGCACACTCCTGGAACTCTGGTAAGTAATGAAAAACTATACCTATTTGTTTACAGCAAGCATACTTTTTGCTATTTTCGAATTGTCAATTATTATGAAATAAAAAAAGCCTACCTTCCTAAAAAAAAGAAGTTTTGCTTCACCTTCAAACGTCTTTGGGCTTTGAGAAGTCCACGCACAGTAGAGCCTTGACAAAAACAAACTATAACGCGAGCGTTTGGTTCCTCTAGGAGTTTCCTTATAACCTACAGAAAAAAGACTTTTAGCCTAGCTTAATATCTAGTAAATTTTTTATTGAATATACATGTAAATATATATATATATATATATATATATATATATATATATATATATATATATATATATATATATATATATATATATATATATATATATATATATATATATATATATATATATATATATATATATATAAAAGACTTTTAGCCTAGCTTAATATCTAGTAAATTTTTTATTGAATATACATGTAAGTATATATATATATATATATATATATATATATATATATATATATATATATATATATATATATATATATATATAATGTATCATCATATATATGATGTATGTATTTTTTCTCAAAAACGGCTCCATACTTTTTCGGAAAAATTGGTATCCTGGGATATTCTCGCTTAAAAAAACAATCCAGATAAGTCTGCAGTCTGAGATAATTCTTTAAGAGCCTTAATTTTGGAAAAAAGATTCATGTCAGTGACGTGATTTTTCTATATACATTTGCATTACTGCAATGACGTTGTCACACTTTTGCAGAAAAATTAAAGGTTTTCAAGCAGGGAAAAGTTTGCATTAAAATTCTTGGTCAACCTGTCTGAAACTCTAGGCGGAAGTGCCTTGCTAAAAGTCAATAAGAGAGGTATACTTACTCCCGCTGTTTACCCTAGTCATTTAACCAAACACTTGGGAAACTATAGATTCTATGACTTAGTTCTTAGTTCTTCTGCCCTTGGAATGACGCATGGACGGATAATAGATAGACTTATCTATTAACAGATGAACTAACATTATTTTTATACAATCCTAATAAGGGGGTCAAT